>NC_047091.1:48062136-48067136 GCF_902459505.1 Geotrypetes seraphini | reverse complement strand
AGGATAGTAACCGGTTCTGCGTCTTGGCACTGGAGGAAGAGGTGAGGGCTGGGGAGTCCAAGGAGAGGAAAGGGGGGGAGGACGAGCAGCGTGCTTGCCCGGTGGTGGTATTGGAGAGGCTGCGGGTTAGGAAAAAGGAACGTGGGATGGCAGCCAAGGAGGAAGGAAGTGGTGGGGTTGGGGTTGTTCAACATGTAGGAGGGGGTCAGGAGGTAGTAGGGGGGGTTGTTTTCAGGGAAGGGAGAGATGTGATCAAGGAAGGGGAGAATAAGGGAGGGGAAGGAATGGGGGAAGAAGTGTTTCTGGCAGAGGGCGAGCTGGTCCCGCCAGGGGTGGTGGTAAAGAGGGGTGTGGAGGAGGGGAGTGGTGAGAAGGGGGGGAAGAAATCCAAATTAGTCTTATGATGGGGGGTCCCGGTTTGACCATCGCAACTTTAAACGTTGCTAGTCTCCGAACGGAGAGGAAGAGGTCCATAGTATATGAGTTTTTGGCTTCCAAACACTTGGACGTCATTTTGGTACAGGAGACAAGGGTGGATCACCCAAGTATCCTATGGAAAGCGAAACGGGACTGGAAATGGGGGCCATCGTGTACTGGGTTTTGGCCCAGGAGGCATATGGGGGGGTGGCAATGTTGTTTTGCTCCAGAGCAGTGGAGGTCCGTAGGGTTGTGGAAGTGGGTGGGGGGAGGGGATTGATATTGGATGTCAAGGTGGAAGGAGAGGAATTGCGGTTGGTGAATATCTACGGTCCACAAAGGAAATAGGAGCGTAAGGCTCTCCTTTCCAGGGTGCGGCCATATTTATATACGGCCAGGAGGGTGGTGTGGGGGGGGGGACTTTAATGCGGTGGTGAGGCAAGAGGATAGGGAAGGGAGGAAATTTTCCTTAAGTTACGATGAGTTATTTTTGAAGCAGGTGGGGGAGGGGGCGGGATTGGTGGATATTTACACGGTTTTTGGGAAGAGGGGTGGGTATACTTATGGTAGGGGGAAATGTCGTAGCCGTCTTGATAGATTTTTTGTCAGGAGGGAGGACTGCCAGGCCCCTCCCCTAGTGGAATATGTGGAATTCACAGATCACGCCTTGGTCAGTATTCAGGTGGGGGGGGAGGAACCCGGCGATGGGGGGATTGTGGCGGCTCAATAGCAGCTGGCTCCAGGAGGAACAGGTGCAGGCAGGTTTTCGGGAGTTCTGGACGGATCAGCCGTTGAGAGTGCGTATGGGTCCTTGGGGGACTGGTGGGAGGTTGTTAAGGGTAGGATTAAAGGCTTCTTTAGGAAGATAAGTAGGAGAGTGTCGCAGAATAGGGATGGGAAGCTGCTGGCACTTCGGAAGGAGTTGAACTGGAGGGTGGCGGGGGGGGGTGAACAGGGGGAGGGGATTCAAGTACTCAGGGGGGAAATTGAACGCCTCCAGTATGATAGGTATAAGTCTTTAGTGTGGGAACGGGATTATGGGAATTTCATCTCACCGGACCCTTTCAGGGCATGTAAGGAGAGGGTCAGGCGGCGGAAGGTGGGGTGTTTATGGGATGGAGAGGGGATTGAGCAGGAGTCAAGGGAAGGGATTTTGAGGGTGGTGGGGGAGCATTTTGGGCAGCTTTTTGCAGGTGGGCAGGCGGGTAGGGAAGGGTGGGAGGGGTATGTAGCGGGGACCCCTGGGGTGGATGGGGGGATAACGAAGGAGGAGGCAGAAGGGCTGACTAGACCGTGGACAGTGGATGAGGTAAAGCAGGCGATCGCCGGACTGACAGGTGGGAAAATGCCAGGGCCGGATGGATTGACGGCAGAGTTCTATAAAACCTTTTGCGAGCAGCTGGCACCGGTTTTGGTGCGGCTGTTTGGAGAGCTGGACTGCCAGTCTGTCTTGCCAAGGTCCATGAGGGAGGCAGTTTTGGTATTAATTGCAAAACCAGGGAAGGAGGGGTCAAGGGTGGGAAACTGGAGGCCCATTTCTTTGCTGAATACTGACCGTAAAATTTTGGCAAAGATGCTGTGTGCAAGATTGGGGACGGTGGCGGCATCCTTGTTGGCACCTGCGCAAATGTGTGGCATTCCGGGGAGGGGAGCAATAGGGGCAGCGATAACTGTGAGGGAGGCGGTAGAGCGGGGTCGAAGGGTTGATGGGGGGCGGGTGTTGGTGAGTTTAGATCAAGCCACATCTTTCGATAGGGTGCCATATGACTATTTATGGGGGGTCCTTCAGCGGTATGGGGTTCCAGATAGGGTTGTGGGACTGTTGAGGGTCCTCTATAGGGAGGCTGTAACCTTTCCGCTGGTGAATGGTTGGAGAGGGGAGGGTTTCAAGATAGGGAAGGGGGTGAGACAGGGCTGCCCTTTGAGCCCATTGTTATATGTGTTTGCCATTGACCCATTGGTGAGGCGGTTGGAGATGGGTGGGGGGTTAACTGGAATGCACATGGGGGCAGGTACTCAGGTCCGGGTTGTGGTATACGCAGATGACATATCGGTGTTTGTGTCTTCGCAAAGGGAGTTCACGTGGTTGGAGGAGACCCTGGGGGAATATTCGAGTGCTACAGGGGCGTGTATTAATAGGGAGAAAAGCCATTTATTGCGACTCGGGGATTTGGCATGGGAAGTGGAGAGTGCAGGCGGGTTCTTGCCTCTGGAGGAGAGAGTTAGGGTTTTGGGGGTGGTCTTTAGTGGGGATGGGGCATATCAGAAGGAGAATTGGGAGAGTAAAATCCGGGAAGGGAGGAAGAAGGTTGACGAATGGAAGCACTGGAAATTGACTTTTTTGGAGAGGGTGCATTTGCTGAAAGTTTATTTGGTTCCGTTATTTCTTTTTCTTAGTTATGTGTGCCTGCTTCCGAGGGACTTGCATACTTCGGTGTACAGTCTCTTTTTCCAGTGTCTTTGGGGAAACCGTTTAAATCCAGTTAAGAGGGGGGTCACGTACCTGGCAAAAGCCCAAGGGGGCTTGGGGATGATAAACCCAGTTCTTTTTTTCTCCTCCCTCTTCCTCCAGTTTCAGTTGGGGGGGTTGGTAGGAGAACGGCAGGGACGGTTGGCGTGGGTGGAGAGTGTCGAGAATTGGAGTACAGGGTTTTGGAGTGATTGGCTGAGAGGGGTGGATATGGGGAAGCGGAGGGTGGTGGGGATTCTGGCAGGGGTGCAAGGGCAGGGGGAATTGGCCCGGTTGGTAAGGACTTGGGGGGTTACGGCGGGGGAGATAGGGGAGGGGAGGAAGAAATGGGTGGCACGAGTCATGACTCAATGCTTCACGGTGGAACCTCTGCTGAGAGACTGCTCGGGGGTTCGGAGGGAGCAAGCGTTGCGGAACGTGGCGACGCCGCGACTTCCACCGAAGTATTTTGATGTAACTTGGCTGGCGCTGCACGGGAGGATGTATGTGCGGGCTAATTTGAAGTACAGGTCGGTGGCGGAACGGGAGTGTCCAAGAGGGGAATGTCAGGGGGTACAGGAGACGATGGACCATTTTTTGTGTGACTGTCCTTTTTCTGTTGAAGTGGGGAGGAGGGTGGCCAGAGGTTTAGGCTTTCGAGTGGGGTTGTTTCAGGGGTTGAAGTATGCTGATTGGGTGTATGGGGGTGGCGGGGGACCAGGTGTGAATGGGGAAACTTTCTTCATTGTTTTGGCTGTTCTAAAGTATTTTGTTTGGATGGCACGCTGCCAGATGTCACTGCGGCAGAGACAGTTGGCGCCGGAAACGGTGGCATTGGACGTAGTGCGGGCAGTGTGCCAAATTGCTGACATGGAGAGGCATAAGAAGAGTGCACAGCAGTGGTGTCTGCTGTGGAAGGGGGTGCGGCTTCGACCTCCCTGAATGAGTAGTTTGGGTATTTGAGGTTACTTTGCTTTTCTGCTTTTCTCTCTTTGTTTAGTTACTGTGGGGGGAGGGGTTTGCTTATAGGTTGTCAGTAAGGATTGGGAGGGGGTATGGATGGGTTATGTACCTGTTGGGTTTCTGGGGAATTTTCCTGCTGGGTAGCATTGTTTTGTATAATAATTTGCAGCCTTGCTTTGTATTGTATTTGTAATGGTTTTGTATTGAATTTTGTACTCTATGTTTTAAGTCTCTATTAATAAAAACGAACTTTCCAGCTCCAATAGCGTATATTAAAGTTGCTGCAGTTAAAAAGCTCGTAGTTGGATCTTGGGATCGAGCTGGCGGTCCGCCGCGAGGCGAGCTACCGCCTGTCCCAGCCCCTGCCTCTCGGCGCCTCCTCGATGCTCTTGACTGAGTGTCCCGGGGGTCCGAAGCATTTACTTTGAAAAAATTAGAGTGTTCAAAGCAGGCCGGTCGCCTGAATACTTCAGCTAGGAATAATGGAATAGGAGTCCGGTTTCTATTTTGTTGGTTTTCGGAACTGGGGCCATGATTAAGAGGGACGGCTGGGGGCATTCGTATTGTGCCGCTAGAGGTGAAATTCTTGGACCGGCGCAAGACGAACCAAAGCGAAAGCATTTGCCAAGAATGTTTTCATTAATCAAGAACGAAAGTCGGAGTTTCGAAGACGATCAGATACCGTCGTAGTTCTGACCATAAACGATGCCGACTAGCGATCCAGCGGCGTTATTCCCATGACCCGCTGAGCAGCTTCTGGGAAACCAGTCTTTGGGTTCTGGGGGGAGTATGGTTGCAAAGCTGAAACTTAAAGGAATTGACGGAAGGGCACCACCAGGAGTGGAGCCTGCGGCTTAATTTGACTCAACACGGGAAACCTCACCCGGCCCGGACACGGAAAGGATTGACAGATTGATAGCTCTTTCTCGATTCTGTGGGTGGTGGTGCATGGCCGTTCTTAGTTGGTGGAGTGATTTGTCTGGTTAATTCCGATAACGAACGAGACTCCTCCATGCTAACTAGTTATGCGACCTCCGGTGGTCGGTGTCCAACTTCTTAGAGGGACCAGTGGTGTTCAGCCACACGAGATCGAGCAATAACAGGTCTGTGATGCCCTTAGATGTCCGGGGCTGCACGCGCGCTACACTGAACGGATCAGCGTGTGTCTACC